>NW_025745514.1:2500-19004 GCF_021184085.1 Oncorhynchus gorbuscha | reverse complement strand
CTGACCTACTAACTGACTGGCTGGCTGGCTGACCTACTAACTGACTGGCTGGCTGGCTGACCTACTAACTGACTGGCTGGCTGGCTGACCTACTAACTGACTGGCTGGCTGGCTGACCTACTAACTGACTGACTGGCTGGCTGACCTACTAACTGACTGACTGGCTGGCTGACCTACTAACTGACTGACTGGCTGGCTGACCTACTAACTGACTGACTGGCTGGCTGACCTACTAACTGACTGACTGGCTGGCTGACCTACTAACTGACTGACTGGCTGGCTGACCTACTAACTGACTGACTGGCTGGCTGGCCTACTAACTGACTGACTGGCTGGCTGGCCTACTAACTGACTGGCTGGCTGGCCTACTAACTGACTGGCTGGCTGGCCTACTAACCGACTGGCTGGCTGGCCTACTAACTAACTGACTGGCCTACTAACTAACTGACTGGCTGGCTGGCCTACTAACTGACTGGCTGGCTGGCCTACTAACTGACTGGCTGGCTGGCCTACTAACTGACTGGCTGGCTGGCCTACTGACTGACTGGCTGGCTGGCCTACTAACTGACTGGCTGGCTGGCCTACTAACTGACTGGCTGGCTGGCTGGCCTACTAACTGACTGGCTGGCTGGCTGACCTACTAACTGACTGACTGGCTGGCTGGCCTACTAACTAACTGACTGGCCTACTAACTAACTGACTGGCTGGCCTACTAACTAACTGACTGGCCTACTAACTAACTGACTGGCTGGCTGGCCTACTAACTGACTGGCTGGCTGGCCTACTAACTGACTGGCTGGCTGGCCTACTGACTGACTGGCTGGCTGGCCTACTGACTGACTGGCTGGCTGGCCTACTAACTGACTGGCTGGCTGGCCTACTAACTGACTGGCTGGCTGGCTGGCCTACTAACTGACTGGCTGGCTGGCTGACCTACTAACTGACTGGCTGGCTGGCTGACCTACTAACTGACTGACTGGCTGGCTGACCTACTAACTGACTGACTGGCTGGCTGACCTACTAACTGACTGACTGGCTGGCTGACCTACTAACTGACTGACTGGCTGGCTGACCTACTAACTGACTGACTGGCTGGCTGACCTACTAACTGACTGACTGGCTGACCCACTAACTGACTGACTGGCTGGCTGGCCTACTAACTAACTGACTGGCCTACTAACTAACTGACTGGCTGGCCTACTAACTAACTGACTGGCTGGCTGGCCTACTAACTGACTGGCTGGCTGGCCTACTAACTGACTGGCTGGCTGGCCTACTAACTGACTGGCTGGCTGGCCTACTAACTGACTGGCTGGCTGGCTGACCTACTAACTGACTGGCTGGCTGGCTGACCTACTAACTGACTGGCTGGCTGGCTGACCTACTAACTGACTGGCTGGCTGGCTGACCTACTAACTGACTGGCTGGCTGGCTGACCTACTAACTGACTGGCTGGCTGGCTGACCTACTAACTGACTGGCTGGCTGGCTGACCTAACTGACTGGCTGGCTGGCTGACCTACTAACTGACTGGCTGGCTGGCTGACCTACTAACTGACTGGCTGGCTGGCTGACCTACTAACTGACTGGCTGGCTGGCTGACCTACTAACTGACTGGCTGGCTGGCTGACCTACTAACTGACTGGCTGGCTGGCTGACCTACTAACTGACTGGCTGGCTGGCTGACCTACTAACTGACTGGCTGGCTGGCTGACCTACTAACTGACTGGCTGGCTGGCTGACCTACTAACTGACTGGCTGGCTGGCTGACCTACTAACTGACTGGCTGGCTGGCTGACCTACTAACTGACTGGCTGGCTGGCTGACCTACTAACTGACTGGCTGGCTGGCTGACCTACTAACTGACTGACTGGCTGGCTGACCTACTAACTGACTGACTGGCTGGCTGACCTACTAACTGACTGACTGGCTGGCTGACCTACTAACTGACTGACTGGCTGGCTGACCTACTAACTGACTGACTGGCTGGCTGACCTACTGACTGACTGACTGGCTGGCTGACCTACTGACTGACTGACTGGCTGGCTGGCCTACTGACTGACTGACTGGCTGGCTGGCCTACTAACTGACTGACTGGCTGGCTGGCCTACTAACTGACTGACTGGCTGGCTGGCCTACTAACTGACTGACTGGCTGGCTGGCCTACTAACTGACTGACTGGCTGGCTGACCTACTAACTGACTGACTGGCTGGCTGGCCTACTAACTGACTGACTGGCTGGCTGGCCTACTAACTGACTGACTGGCTGGCTGACCTACTAACTGACTGACTGGCTGGCTGACCTACTGACTGACTGACTGGCTGGCTGACCTACTGACTGACTGACTGGCTGGCTGACCTACTGACTGACTGACTGGCTGGCTGGCCTACTGACTGACTGACTGGCTGGCTGGCCTACTGACTGACTGGCTGGCCTACTAACTGACTGGCTGGCTGGCTGGCCTACTAACTGACTGGCTGGCTGGCCTACTAACTGACTGGCTGGCTGGCCTACTAACTGACTGGCTGGCTGGCCTACTAACTGACTGGCTGGCTGGCCTACTAACTGACTGGCTGGCTGGCCTACTAACTGACTGGCTGGCTGGCCTACTAACTGACTGGCTGGCTGGCCTACTAACTGACTGGCTGGCTGGCCTACTAACTGACTGGCTGGCCGGCCTACTAACTGACTGGCTGGCCGGCCTACTAACTGACTGGCTGGCCGGCCTACTAACTGACTGGCTGGCCGGCCTACTAACTGACTGGCTGGCCGGCCTACTAACTGACTGGCTGGCCGGCCTACTAACTGACTGGCTGGCCGGCCTACTAACTGACTGGCTGGCCGACCTACTAACTGACTGGCTGGCCGGCCTACTAACTGACTGGCTGGCGGCCTACTAACTGACTGGCTGGCGGCCTACTAACTGACTGGCTGGCCGGCCTACTAACTGACTGGCTGGCCGGCCTACTAACTGACTGGCTGGCCGGCCTACTAACTGACTGGCTGGCTGGCCTACTAACTGACTGGCTGGCTGGCCTACTAACTGACTGGCTGGCTGGCCTACTAACTGACTGGCTGGCTGGCCTACTAACTGACTGGCTGGCTGGCCTACTAACTGACTGGCTGGCTGGCCTACTAACTGACTGGCTGGCTGGCCTACTAACTGACTGGCTGGCTGACCTACTAACTGACTGGCTGGCTGACCTACTAACTGACTGGCTGGCTGGCCTACTAACTGACTGGCTGGCTGGCCTACTAACTGACTGGCTGGCTGGACTACTAACTGACTGGCTGGCAGACCTACTAACTGACTGGCTGGCAGACCTACTAACTGACTGGCTGGCAGACCTACTAACTGACTGGCTGGCAGACCTACTAACTGACTGGCTGGCTGGCTGGCTCGCTGGCCTACTAACTGACTGGCTGGCTGGCCTACTAACTGACTGGCTGGCTGGCTGGCCTACTAACTGGCTGGCTGGCGGACCTACTAACTGGCTGGCTGGCTGACCTACTAACTGACTGGCTGGCTGGCTGGCTGACCTACTAACTGACTGGCTGGCTGGCTGGCTGACCTACTAACTGACTGACTGGCTGGCTGGCTGGCCTACTAACTGGCTGGCTGACCTAACTGACTGGCTGGCTGGCTGGCCTACTAACTGGCTGGCTGGCCTACTAACTGGCTGGCTGGCTGGCGGACCTACTAACTAACTGGCTGGCTGGCGGACCTACTAACTGACCGGCTGGCGGACCTACTAACTGGCCGGCTGGCTGACCTACTAACTGGCCGGCTGGCTGACCTACTAACTGGCCGGCTGGCTGACCTACTAACTGGCCGGCTGGCTGACCTACTAACTGGCCGGCTGGCTGACCTACTAACTGGCCGGCTGGCTGACCTACTAACTGGCCGGCTGGCTGACCTACTAACTGGCCGGCTGGCTGGCGGACCTACTAACTGACCGGCTGGCTGGCGGACCTACTAACTGACCGGCTGGCTGGCGGACCTACTAACTGACCGGCTGGCTGACCTACTAACTGGCCGGCTGGCTGACCTACTAACTGGCCGGCTGGCTGACCTACTAACTGACTGGCTGGCTGGCTGGCCTATTAACTGACTGGCTGGCTGGCCTACTAACTGACTGGCTGGCCTACTAACTGACTGGCTGGCTGGCTGGCTGGCTGACCTACTAAATGACTGGCTGGCTGGCTGACCTACTAAATGACTGGCTGGCTGGCCTACTAACTGGCTGGCTGGCTGGCCTACTAACTGGCTGGCTGGCCTACTAACTGGCTGGCTGGCTGGCCTACTAACTGGCTGGCTGGCTGGCCTACTAACTGGCTGGCTGGCCTACTAACTGGCTGGCTGGCCTACTAACTGGCTGGCTGGCCTACTAACTGGCTGGCCTACTAACTGGCTGGCCTACTAACTGACTGACTGGCTGGCCTACTAACTGACTGACTGGCTGGCCTACTAACTGACTGACTGGCTGGCCTACTAACTGACTGACTGGCTGGCCTACTAACTGACTGACTGGCTGGCCTACTAACTGACTGGCTGGCTGGCCTACTAACTGACTGGCTGGCCTACTAACTGACTGGCTGGCTGGCTGGCTGACCTACTAAATGACTGGCTGGCTGGCTGGCTGGCTGACCTACTAAATGACTGGCTGGCTGGCCTACTAACTGGCTGGCTGGCTGGCCTACTAACTGACTGGCTGGCTGGCCTACTAACTGGCTGGCTGGCTGGCCTACTAACTGGCTGGCTGGCCTACTAACTGGCTGGCTGGCCTACTAACTGGCTGGCTGGCTGGCCTACTAACTGGCTGGCTGGCTGGCCTACTAACTGGCTGGCCTACTAACTAACTGGCTGGCCTACTAACTAACTGGCTGGCCTACTAACTGACTGACTGGCTGGCCTACTAACTGACTGACTGGCTGGCCTACTAACTGACTGGCTGGCTGGCCTACTAACTGACTGGCTGGCTGGCCTACTAACTGACTGGCTGGCTGGCCTACTAACTGACTGGCTGGCTGGCCTACTAACTGACTGGCTGGCTGGCCTACTAACTGACTGGCTGGCTGGCCTACTAACTGACTGGCTGGCTGGCCTACTAACTGACTGGCTGGCTGGCCTACTAACTGACTGGCTGGCTGGCCTACTAACTGACTGGCTGGCTGGCCTACTAACTGACTGGCTGGCTGGCCTACTGCTGACTGGCTGGCTGGCCTACTAACTGACTGGCTGGCTGGCCTACTAACTGACTGGCTGGCTGGCCTACTAACTGACTGGCTGGCTGGCCTACTAACTGACTGGCTGGCTGGCCTACTAACTGACTGGCTGGCTGGCCTACTAACTGACTGGCTGGCTGGCCTACTAACTGACTGGCTGGCTGGCCTACTAACTGACTGGCTGGCTGGCCTACTAACTGACTGGCTGGCTGGCCTACTAACTGACTGGCTGGCTGGCCTACTAACTGACTGGCTGGCTGGCTACTAACTGACTGGCTGGCTGGCCTACTAACTGACTGGCTGGCTGGCCTACTAACTGACTGGCTGGCTGGCCTACTAACTGACTGGCTGGCTGACCTACTAACTGACTGGCTGGCTGACCTACTAACTGACTGGCTGGCTGACCTACTAACTGACTGGCTGGTTGGCCTACTAACTGACTGGCTGGCTGGACTACTAACTGACTGGCTGGCTGGACTACTAACTGACTGGCTGGCTGGACTACTAACTGACTGGCTGGCAGACCTACTAACTGACTGGCTGGCAGACCTACTAACTGACTGGCTGGCAGACCTACTAACTGACTGGCTGGCAGACCTACTAACTGACTGGCTGGCTGGCTGGCCTACTAACTGACTGGCTGGCTGGCCTACTAACTGACTGGCTGGCTGGCTGGCCTACTAACTGGCTGGCTGGCGGACCTACTAACTGGCTGGCTGGCTGACCTACTAACTGACTGGCTGGCTGGCTGGCTGGCTGACCTACTAACTGACTGACTGGCTGGCTGGCTGGCCTACTAACTGGCTGGCTGACCTAACTGACTGGCTGGCTGGCCTACTAACTGGCTGGCTGGCCTACTAACTGGCTGGCTGGCCTACTAACTGGCTGGCTGGCTGGCGGACCTACTAACTAACTGGCCGGCTGGCGGACCTACTAAATGACCGACTGGCTGACCTACTAACTGGCCGGCTGGCTGACCTACTAACTGGCCGGCTGGCTGACCTACTAACTGGCCGGCTGGCTGACCTACTAACTGGCCGGCTGGCTGACCTACTAACTGGCCGGCTGGCTGACCTACTAACTGGCCGGCTGGCTGACCTACTAACTGGCCGGCTGGCTGACCTACTAACTGACTGGCTGGCTGGCCTATTAACTGACTGGCTGGCTGGCCTACTAACTGACTGGCTGGCCTACTAACTGACTGGTTGGCTGGCTGGCCTACTAACTGGCTGGCTGGCGGACCTACTAACTGGCTGGCTGGCTGACCTACTAACTGACTGGCTGGCTGGCTGGCTGGCTGACCTACTAACTGACTGACT
The DNA here is from genome assembly GCF_021184085.1 of Oncorhynchus gorbuscha. Classification (NCBI taxonomy): domain Eukaryota; kingdom Metazoa; phylum Chordata; class Actinopteri; order Salmoniformes; family Salmonidae; genus Oncorhynchus; species Oncorhynchus gorbuscha. The sequence goes on along the minus strand of NW_025745514.1, from coordinate 12,459 downwards.
GGCTGGCTGGCTGGCCTACTAACTGGCTGGCTGACCTAACTGACTGGCTGGCTGGCCTACTAACTGGCTGGCTGGCCTACTAACTGGCTGGCTGGCGGACCTACTAACTAACTGGCTGGCTGGCGGACCTACTAAATGACCGGCTGGCTGACCTACTAACTGGCCGGCTGGCTGACCTACTAACTGGCCGGCTGGCTGACCTACTAACTGGCCGGCTGGCTGACCTACTAACTGGCCGGCTGGCTGACCTACTAACTGGCCGGCTGGCTGACCTACTAACTGACTGGCTCGCTGGCTGGCCTATTAACTGACTGGCTGGCTGGCCTACTAACTGACTGGCTGGCCTACTAACTGACTGGTTGGCTGGCTGGCTGGCTGGCTGGCTGACCTACTAAATGACTGGCTGGCTGGCTGGCTGACCTACTAAATGACTGGCTGGCTGGCCTACTAACTGACTGGCAGGCTGGCCTACTAACTGGCTGGCTGGCTGGCCTACTAACTGGCTGGCTGACCTACTGACTGGCTGGCTGGCTGGCCTACTAACTGGCTGGCTGGCTGGCCTACTAACTGGCTGGCTGACCTACTGACTGGCTGGCTGGCTGGCCTACTAACTGGCTGGCTGGCTGGCCTACTAACTGGCTGGCTGGCCTACTAACTGGCTGGCTGGCCTACTAACTGGCTGGCTGGCCTACTAACTGGCTGGCTGGCCTACTAACTGGCTGGCTGGCCTACTAACTGACTGGCTGGCCTACTAACTGACTGGCTGGCTGGCCTACTAACTGACTGGCTGGCTGGCCTACTAACTGACTGGCTGGCTGGCCTACTAACTGACTGGCTGGCTGGCCTACTAACTGACTGGTTGGCTGGCTGGCTGGCTGGCTGACCTACTAAATGACTGGCTGGCTGGCTGGCTGACCTACTAAATGACTGGCTGGCTGACCTACTAAATGACTGGCTGGCTGGCCTACTAACTGACTGGCTGGCCTACTAACTGACTGGCTGGCTGGCCTACTAACTGACTGGCTGGCTGGCCTACTAACTGACTGGCTGGCTGGCCTACTAACTGACTGGCTGGCCTACTAACTGACTGCCTGGCCTACTAACTGACTGGTTGGCTGGCTGGCTGACCTACTAAATGACTGGCTGGCTGGCTGGCTGACCTACTAAATGACTGGCTGGCTGACCTACTAAATGACTGGCTGGCTGGCCTACTAACTGACTGGCTGGCTGGCCTACTAACTGACTGGCTGGCTGGCCTACTAACTGACTGGCTGGCTGGCCTACTAACTGACTGGCTGGCTGGCCTACTAACTGACTGGCTGGCTGGCCTACTAACTGACTGGCTGGCTGGCCTACTAACTGACTGGCTGGCTGGCCTACTAACTGACTGGCTGGCTGGCCTACTAACTGACTGGCTGGCTGGCCTACTAACTGACTGGCTGGCTGGCCTACTAACTGACTGGCTGGCTGGCCTACTAACTGACTGGCTGGCTGGCCTACTAACTGACTGGCTGGCTGGCCTACTAACTGACTGGCTGGCTGGCCTACTAACTGACTGGCTGGCTGGCCTACTAACTGACTGGCTGGCTGGCCTACTAACTGACTGGCTGGCTGGCCTACTAACTGACTGGCTGGCTGGCCTACTAACTGACTGGCTGGCTGGCCTACTAACTGACTGGCTGGCTGGCCTACTAACTGACTGGCTGGCTGGCCTACTAACTGACTGGCTGGCTGGCCTACTAACTGACTGGCTGGCTGGCCTACTAACTGACTGGCTGGCTGGCCTACTAACTGACTGGCTGGCTGGCCTACTAACTGACTGGCTGGCTGGCCTACTAACTGACTGGCTGGCTGGCCTACTAACTGACTGGCTGGCTGACCTACTAACTGACTGGCTGGCTGACCTACTAACTGACTGGCTGGCTGGACTACTAACTGACTGGCTGGCTGGACTACTAACTGACTGGCTGGCTGGACTACTAACTGACTGGCTGGCTGGCCTACTGACTGGCTGGCTGGCGGACCTACTAACTGGCTGGCTGGCTGACCTACTAACTGACTGGCTGGCTGGCTGGCTGGCTGACCTACTAACTGACTGACTGGCTGGCTGGCCTACTAACTGGCTGGCTGACCTAACTGACTGGCTGGCTGGCTGGCCTACTAACTGGCTGGCTGGCTGACTAACTGGCTGGCTGGCCTACTAACTGGCTGGCTGGCTGGCGGACCTACTAACTAACTGGCTGGCTGGCGGACCTACTAAATGGCCGGCTGGCGGACCTACTAAATGACCGGCTGGCTGACCTACTAACTGGCCGGCTGGCTGACCTACTAACTGGCCGGCTGGCTGACCTACTAACTGGCCGGCTGGCTGACCTACTAACTGACTGGCTGGCTGGCCTATTAACTGACTGGCTGGCTGGCCTACTAACTGACTGGCTGGCCTACTAACTGACTGGTTGGCTGGCTGGCTGACCTACTAAATGACTGGCTGGCTGGCTGGCTGGCTGGCTGACCTACTAAATGACTGACTGGCTGGCTGGCTGGCCTACTAACTGGCTGGCTGGCTGGCCTACTAACTGGCTGGCTGACCTACTGACTGGCTGGCTGGCTGGCCTACTAACTGGCTGGCTGGCTGGCCTACTAACTGGCTGGCTGGCTGGCCTACTAACTGGCTGGCTGGCTGGCCTACTAACTGGCTGGCTGGCCTACTAACTGGCTGGCTGGCCTACTAACTGGCTGGCTGGCCTACTAACTGGCTGGCTGGCTGGCCTACTAACTGGCTGGCTGGCTGGCCTACTAACTGGCTGGCTGGCTGGCCTACTAACTGGCTGGCTGGCTGGCCTACTAACTGGCTGGCTGGCTGGCCTACTAACTGGCTGGCTGGCTGGCCTACTAACTGGCTGGCTGGCCTACTAACTGGCTGGCTGGCCTACTAACTGGCTGGCTGGCCTACTAACTGACTGGTTGGCTGGCTGGCTGGCTGGCTGACCTACTAAATGACTGGCTGGCTGGCTGGCTGACCTACTAAATGACTGGCTGGCTGGCCTACTAACTGACTGGCTGGCTGGCCTACTAACTGGCTGGCTGGCTGGCCTACTAACTGGCTGGCTGACCTACTGACTGGCTGGCTGGCTGGCCTACTAACTGGCTGGCTGGCTGGCCTACTAACTGGCTGGCTGACCTACTGACTGGCTGGCTGGCTGGCCTACTAACTGGCTGGCTGGCCTACTAACTGGCTGGCTGGCCTACTAACTGGCTGGCTGGCCTACTAACTGGCTGGCTGGCTGGCCTACTAACTGGCTGGCTGGCTGGCCTACTAACTGGCTGGCTGGCTGGCCTACTAACTGGCTGGCTGGCTGGCCTACTAACTGGCTGGCTGGCTGGCCTACTAACTGGCTGGCTGGCTGGCCTACTAACTGGCTGGCTGGCTGGCCTACTAACTGGCTGGCTGGCTGGCCTACTAACTGGCTGGCTGGCTGGCCTACTAACTGGCTGGCTGGCCTACTAACTGGCTGGCTGGCCTACTAACTGGCTGGCTGGCCTACTAACTGACTGGCTGGCTGGCCTACTAACTGACTGGCTGGCCTACTAACTGACTGGTTGGCTGGCTGGCTGGCTGGCTGACCTACTAAATGACTGGCTGGCTGGCTGGCTGACCTACTAAATGACTGGCTGGCTGGCCTACTAACTGACTGGCTGGCTGGCCTACTAACTGGCTGGCTGGCTGGCCTACTAACTGGCTGGCTGACCTACTGACTGGCTGGCTGGCTGACCTACTGACTGGCTGGCTGGCTGACCTACTGACTGGCTGGCTGGCTGGCCTACTAACTGGCTGGCTGGCTGGCCTACTAACTGGCTGGCTGGCCTACTAACTGGCTGGCTGGCCTACTAACTGGCTGGCTGGCCTACTAACTGGCTGGCTGGCCTACTAACTGGCTGGCTGGCCTACTAACTGGCTGGCTGGCCTACTAACTGGCTGGCTGGCTGGCCTACTAACTGGCTGGCTGGCTGACCTACTAACTGGCTGGCTGGCTGACCTACTAACTGGCTGGCTGGCGGACCTACTAACTGGCTGGCTGGCGGACCTACTAACTGGCTGGCTAGCCTATTAACTGGCTGGCTGGCCTACTAACTGGCTGGCTGGCTGACCTACTAACTGACTGGCTGGCTGGCTGGCTGGCCTACTAACTGACTGGCTGGCTGGCCGGCCTACTAACTGACTGGCTGGCTGGCCTACTAACTGACTGGCTGTCTGGCTGGCCTACTAACTGGCTGGCGGACCTACTAACTGACTGGCTGGCTGGCTGACCTACTAAATGACTGGCTGGCTGGCTGGCTGACCTACTAACTCGCTGGCTGGCCTACTAACTGGCTGGCTAGCCTACTAACTGGCTGGCTAGCCTACTAACTGGCTGGCTGGCTGACCTACTAACTGACTGGCTGGCTGGCTGGCCTACTAACTGACTGGCTGGCCTACTAACTGACTGGCTGTCTGGCTGGCCTACTAACTGGCTGGCGGACCTACTAACTGACTGGCTGGCTGGCTGACCTACTAAATGACTGGCTGGCTGGCTGGCTGACCTACTAAATGACTGGCTGGCTGGCCTACTAACTGACCGGCTGGCTGGCGGACCTACTAATTGACCGGCTGGCTGGCGGACCTACTAACTGACCGGCTGGCTGGCGGACCTACTAACTGACCGGCTGGCTGGCGGACCTACTAACTGACCGGCTGGCTGGCGGACCTACTAACTGACCGGCTGGCTGGCTGGCCTACTAACTGGCTGGCTGACCTAACTGACTGGCTGGCTGGCTGGCCTACTAACTGGCTGGCTGGCCGACTAACTGGCTGGCTGGCGGACCTACTAACTAACTGGCTGGCTGGCGGACCTACTAACTAACTGGCTGGCTGGCGGACCTACTAAATGACCGGCTGGCTGACCTACTAACTGGCCGGCTGGCTGACCTACTAACTGGCCGGCTGGCTGACCTACTAACTGGCCGGCTGGCTGACCTACTAACTGGCCGGCTGGCTGACCTACTAACTGGCCGGCTGGCTGACCTACTAACTGGCCGGCTGGCTGACCTACTAACTGACTGGCTGGCTGGCCTATTAACTGACTGGCTGGCTGGCCTACCAACTGACTGGCTGGCCTACTAACTGACTGGTTGGCTGGCTGGCTGGCTGGCTGGCTGACCTACTAAATGACTGGCTGGCTGGCTGGCTGACCTACTAAATGACTGGCTGGCTGGCCTACTAACTGACTGGCTGGCTGGTCTACTAACTGGCTGGCTGGCTGGCCTACTAACTGGCTGGCTGACCTACTGACTGGCTGGCTGGCTGGCCTACTAACTGGCTGGCTGGCTTACTAACTGGCTGGCTGACCTACTGACTGGCTGGCTGGCTGGCCTACTAACTGGCTGGCTGGCCTACTAACTGGCTGGCTGGCCTACTAACTGGCTGGCTGGCCTACTAACTGGCTGGCTGGCTTACTAACTGGCTGGCTGGCTGGCCTACTAACTGGCTGGCTGGCTGGCCTACTAACTGGCTGGCTGGCTGGCCTACTAACTGGCTGGCTGGCCTACTAACTGGCTGGCTGGCCTACTAACTGGCTGGCTGGCCTACTAACTGGCTGGCTGGCCTACTAACTGGCTGGCTGGCCTACTAACTGACTGGTTGGCTGGCTGGCTGGCTGACCTACTAAATGACTGGCTGGCTGGCTGGCTGGCCTACTAACTGGCTGGCTGGCTGGCCTACTAACTGGCTGGCTGACCTACTGACTGGCTGGCTGGCTGGCCTACTAACTGGCTGGCTGGCCTACTAACTGGCTGGCTGGCCTACTAACTGGCTGGCTGGCCTACTAACTGGCTGGCTGGCTGGCCTACTAACTGGCTGGCTGGCTGGCCTACTAACTGGCTGGCTGGCTGGCCTACTAACTGGCTGGCTGGCTGGCCTACTAACTGGCTGGCTGGCCTACTAACTGGCTGGCTGGCCTACTAACTGGCTGGCTGGCCTACTAACTGGCTGGCTGGCCTACTAACTGGCTGGCTGGCCTACTAACTGGCTGGCTGGCCTACTAACTGACTGGTTGGCTGGCTGGCTGGCTGGCTGGCTGACCTACTAAATGACTGGCTGGCTGGCTGGCTGACCTACTAAATGACTGGCTGGCTGGCCTACTAACTGACTGGCTGGCTGGCCTACTAACTGGCTGGCTGGCTGGCCTACTAACTGGCTGGCTGACCTACTGACTGGCTGGCTGGCTGGCCTACTAACTGGCTGGCTGGCTGGCCTACTAACTGGCTGGCTGACCTACTGACTGGCTGGCTGGCCTACTAACTGGCTGGCTGGCTGGCCTACTAACTGGCTGGCTGGCTGGCCTACTAACTGGCTGGCTGGCTGGCCTACTAACTGGCTGGCTGGCTGGCCTACTAACTGGCTGGCTGGCTGGCCTACTAACTGGCTGGCTGGCTGGCCTACTAACTGGCTGGCTGGCTGGCCTACTATCACTGGCTGGCTGGCCTACTAACTGGCTGGCTGGCCTACTAACTGACTGGCTGGCTGGCCTACTAACTGACTGGCTGGCTGGCCTACTAACTGACTGGCTGGCCTACTAACTGACTGGTTGGCTGGCTGGCTGGCTGGCTGACCTACTAAATGACTGGCTGGCTGGCTGACCTACTAAATGACTGGCTGGCTGGGGTACTAACTGACTGGCTGGCTGGCCTACTAACTGGCTGGCTGGCTGGCCTACTAAATCAGCTGGCTGACCTACTGACTGCATGGCTGGCTGGCCTACTAACTGGCTGGCTGGGCTGGCCTACCAACTGGCTGGCTGACCTACTGACTGGCTGGCTGGCTGGCCTACTAACTGGCTGGCTGGCTGGCCTACTAACTGGCTGGCTGGCTGGCCTACTAACTGGCTGGCTGGCCTACTAACTGGCTGGCTGGCCTACTAACTGGCTGGCTGGCCTACTAAATGGCTGGCTGGCCTACTAACTGGCTGGCTGGCCTACTAACTGGCTGGCTGGCCTACTAACTGGCTGGCTGGCCTACTAACTGGCTGGCTGGCTGACCTACTAACTGACTGGCTGGCTGGCTGGCTACTAACTGACTGGTTGGTTTACTAACTGGCTGGGCGGGCCTACTAACTGGCTGGCTGGCGGACCTTACTAACTGGCTGGTGGGCGGCCTATTAACCGCTGGCTGGCCTACTAACTGGCTGGCTGGCTGACCTACTAACTGGCTGGCTGGCTGGCTGGCTGACCTACTAACTGACTGGCTGGCTGGCTGGCTGGCTGGCTGGCCTACTAACTGACTGGCTGGCTGGCCTACTAACTGACTGGCTGTCTGGCTGGCCTACTAACTGGCTGGCTGACCTACTAAATGACTGGCTGGCTGGCTGGCTACTAAAAATGACTGGCTGGCTGGCTGGCTGACTCTGGCTGGCTAGCCTACTAACTGGCTGGCTAGCCTACTAACTGGCTGGCTAGCCTACTAACTGGCTGGCTAGCCTACTAACTGGCTGGCTGGCTGACCTACTAACTGACTGGCTGGCTGGCTGGCTGGCTGGCCTACTAACTGACTGGCTGGCTGGCCTACTAACTGACTGGCTGGCTGGGCTCACAACTGACTGGCTGGCTGGCTGGCCTACGCAACTGGCTGGCTGGTCATGAACTGAAGTGGGCTGACCTACTAAATGACTGGCTGGCTGACCTACTAAATGACTGGCTGGCTGGCCTACTAACTGACCGGCTGGCTGGCGGGCCTACTAACTGACCGGCTGGCTGGCGGACCTACTAACTGACCGGCTGGCTGGCGGACCTACTAACTGACCGGCTGGCTGGCGGGCCTACTAACTGACCGGCTGGCTGGCGGGCCTACTAACTGACCGGCTGGCTGGCGGACCTACTAACTGACTGGCTGTCTGGCTGGCCTACTAACTGGCTGGCGGACCTACAACTGACTTGCTGGCTGGCCTAATAACTGCTGGCTGACCCTACTAAATGACTGGCTGGCTGGCTGGCTGACCTACTAAATGACTGGCTGGCTGGGCCTTGACCTACTAAATGGCTGGCTGGCGGCCTACTAACTGACCGGCTGGCTGGCGGGCTTACTAACTGACCGGCTGGCTGGCGGACCTACTAACTGACCGGCTGGCTGGCGGACCTACTAACTGACCGGCTGGCTGGCGGACCTACTAACTGACCGGCTGGCTGGCGGACCTACTAACTGACCGGCTGGCTGGCGGACCTACTAACTGACCGGCTGGCGGACCTACTAACTGGCTGGCTGGCCTACTAACTGGCTGGCTGGCTGACCTACTAACTGGCTGGCTGGCTGACCTACTAACTGACCGGCTGGCGGACCTACTAACTGGCTGGCTGGCCTACTAACTGGCTGGCTGGCTGGACCAATAACGGAGGGGCAACATACCTCTGATCCAGTTGACATATGTGGGGACTGAGTCGAGGACCAGCGCAGGGTGTGGAGGATGTCACTCTCGCTGGGTTCTCCTTGGCCATCCTTCAGCTGCTCCATGTATGCCTTAGAGGGGGTAGGGACTCCCCAGGATCCTCCACAGCACCAGGAAGTAGTACTGCAGGGAGCATGCCTCCTGAGAACGCAAGAGATATACTGGTGTTAGTTCCAGGATTATCGTGTGTGTGTTTTGTGAACTATACTATAAGTATAACTATAATTGTGAGGACATTAGTTCCTCTTCAGTTGAGTGTCTGTGTGTGTGTGTGTTGGTTACTCACCATAGGTGTGATGGGCTTGTTCTCCTGTCTCCTGGCTGTATCAAACTGAGAGCCGGCAGAGAGCAGGGAGACCAGACAGGCGTAAAGCTCATTATACTTCACCACTCCGTTGAACAGCTTCTGGAACACCTGGACAAAATACAAAAAACACACTACTATACTCATCTCCTTCAGGTATAATGCTTCGTGACTTTATTATGAGCCTTTTATAATGTCCTATTAAAAAAAAAAAAAAAAAAGGTTTGTAATGGGTTATGTCTCTCCATATAGATTGTTTTTAAAATCCTGGATTAATAAATTCACAGTTTGATGTGTCGTTTCACCTTGCTGTCGAGTCGGCTTCGGTCGTCCTCTGACGCTTCGGGTGACAGGACGCAGTAGAATTTGGGTTGCACTACTGTGGAATCTAACAGAGGAGAGAACGTTAAAAACCGGCGTTATAACCCAATCAGCTACGTTAAAAACCGCGTTATAACCCAATCAGCTACGTTAAAAACCGCCGTTATAACCCAATCAGCTACGTTAAAAACCGCCGTTATAACCCAATCAGCTACGTTAAAAACCGCCGTTATAACCCAATCAGCTACGTTAAAAACCGCCGTTATAACCCAATCAGCTACGTTAAAAACCGCCGTTATAACCCAATCAGCTACGTTAAAACCGCTGCTATAACCCAATCAGCTACGTTAAACCGCCTCGTTATAACCCAATCAGCTACGTTAAGACACTAACAGACGGTAGGCAATCAAGGTTAGTTATGAAAACGTAGGACACTGAAGAGGCCTTTCTACTGACTCTGAAAAACACCAAAAGGAAGACGGATTGTCCAATCTATCGTTGCCATGGTAGCTCGGCCAATCTTATCGTCGTCATGATAACTCAGTCAATCTATCGCGATATGGATGTTTGTCCATTACCGCCCAGATCTACAGATGAGGTTATTCCCCCAGAACAGAAAGGCTTTGACTTACTCCTACCTGCCGAGCAGTGCTTAGACCAGTTCTCCTCCACCTCTTTAAAGCCGCAGTAGAGCGGCAGGGCGCTGCGTTTGGATCCGTCCTGGACTGAACCCTGGCCTGACCACGGAGGGGTCAGCAGATTGTACTGGACCTGCAATAGAGAGAGGGGATCCAGTCAGTCACTGTGTTAGGAGGGCTACCTCTTCTGACCAACGTCCTACTGTAAAAAAAAAATAGAAA
>NW_025745513.1:0-5000 GCF_021184085.1 Oncorhynchus gorbuscha | reverse complement strand
GAAACAGAATAGAGAGAAACAGAATAGAGAGATACAGAATAGAGAGAAACAGAATAGAGAGAAACAGAGAAACAGAATAGAGAGAAACAGAATAGAGAGAAACAGAATAGAGAGATACAGAATAGAGAGAAACAGAATAGAGAGAAACAGAGAAACAGAATAGAGAGAAACAGAATAGAGAGAAACAGAATATAGAGAAACAGAATAGAGAGAAACAGAATAGCGAGAAACAGAATAGAGAGAAACAGAATAGAGAGAAACAGAGAAATAGAATTGAGAGAAACAGAATAGAGAGAAACAGAATAGAGAGAAACAGAATAGAGAGAAACAGAATAGAGAGAAACAGAATAGAGAGAAATAGAATAGAGAGAAACAGAATAGAGAGAAACAGAGAAACAGAATAGAGAGAAACAGAATAGAGAGAAACAGAATATAGAGAAACAGAATAGAGAGAAACAGAATAGAGAGAAACAGAATAGAGAGAAACAGAATAGAGAGAAATAGAATAGCGAGAAACAGAATAGAGAGAAACAGAATAGAGAGAAACAGAGAAACAGAATTGAGAGAAACAGAATAGAGAGAAACAGAATAGAGAGAAACAGAATAGAGAGAAACAGAATAGAGAGAAACAGAATAGAGAGATACAGAATAGAGAGAAACAGAATAGAGAGAAACAGAATAGAGAGATACAGAATAGAGAGAAACAGAATAGAGAGAAACAGAGAAACAGAATAGAGAGAAACAGAATATAGAGAAACAGAATAGAGAGAAACAGAATAGAGAGAAACAGAATAGAGAGAAACAGAATAGAGAGATACAGAATAGAGAGAAACAGAATAGAGAGAAACAGAGAAACAGAATAGAGAGAAACAGAATAGAGAGAAACAGAATATAGAGAAACAGAATAGAGAGAAACAGAATAGAGAGAAACAGAATAGAGAGAAACAGAATAGAGAGAAACAGAATAGCGAGAAACAGAATAGAGAGAAACAGAATAGAGAGAAACAGAGAAACAGAATAGAGAGAAACAGAATAGAGAGAAACAGAATAGAGAGAAACAGAGAAACAGAATAGAGAGAAACAGAATAGAGAAAAACAGAATAGAGAGAGAGAAAGAAAATGATTGACAGATGAAGACGGAGAGAGAATTGAATGCAAAGCAAATGTCTGGGATTGGGAATCTGGGATTGGGAATATATTTTAGATTGTCCACATATCTTGGATTGGGAATACATTTGGGATTGGGAATATTTCTGAGATCATGAATACATTTTAGATTGGGAATATATCTGGGATCGGGAACACATTTGGGATTGGGAACACATCTGGGATTGGGAATATATCTGGGATTGGGAATATATTTGGGATTGGGAATACATCTGGGATTGGGAATATATCTGTGTTTGGGAACACATCTGGGATTGGGAATACATCTGGGATTGGGAATATATCTGAGATGATGAATATATTTTAGATTGGGAATATATCTGGGATTGGGAATATATCTGGGATTGGGAATATATCTGAGATGATGAATATATTTTAGATTGGGAATATATCTGGGATTGGGAATATATCTGGGATTGGGAATATATCTGGGATGGGGAATATATCTGAGATGATGAATATATTTTAGATTGGGAATATATCTGGGATTGGGAATATATTTGGGATTGGGAATATATCTGGGATTGGGAATATATCTGAGATGATGAATATATTTTAGATTGGGAATATATCTGGGATTGGGAATATATTTGGGATTGTTCATACATCTGGGATTGGGAATATATCTGGGATTGGGAATATATCTGGGATTGGGAATACATCTGAGATTGGGAATACATCTGGGATTGGGAATACATCTGGGATTGGGAATACATCTGGGATTGGGAATATATCTGTGATTGGGAATACATCTGGGATTGGGAATACATCTGGGATTGGGAATACATCTGGGATTGGGAATACATCTGGGATTGGGAATATATCTGTGATTGGGAATACATCTGGGATTGGGAATATATCTGTGCTTGGGAATATATCTGGGATCTGGAATATATCTGGGATTGGGATTGGGAATATTGCAGACACTTTTATCCAAAGTAACAGTTTTCCACATGGGATGGTTCTGGGAATTTAACCCACGATCATGTCCATTGCAACTTCCAGGCTCTACCAGCTGAGCTACAGAGGACCTTACTTCCTGTTGGGGGGAAATCCAACCCGAGTTAGCCTCTTCAGTCGACCCCTACTTTTTCGAACATTCTGTTAAAAGTCAACAACATTTCAGCGCCCTGCTACTCATGCCAGGAATATAGTATATGCATATGATTAGTATGTGTGGATAGAAAACACTCAGACGTTTATAAAACTGGTTAAATCACGGCTGTGACTTTAACAGAACGTGCGTTTCATTGAAGAGTGCAGGAAAATCTGATCACTGAAAGTGGAAAAATATATCCATCCGCCGCTTCAACCCATTGTTATGGGCGAAAGACATTAAATAGGGCTGAGGTTGCAGTACCTACAGCTTCCACACGATGTCAACAGTCTTGTCATTTGCCTAGGATTTGTTTCTTGGTCAAACCGAACAAGAGAGAGCCCATTTCTTCCGGTCTCCGACCGGATATTTTGGTTGAGAAATACACGGACAGTATTTCAAGACGGACCCCTATAAAAAACACTTCGTCTCGTGATTAATTTGATCGCTTATTAACGTTTACTAATACCTATAGTTGCATTACAAAAGTATTTTGAAGTGTTTTGTGAAAATTTAACGTCGACTTTTTGAATTAAAAAAAATGACGTTACGTTATGAAACGCTATTTTTTTTCCGTTTATCACAGTCTTCATAGATCGATATCTAGGCTATATATGGACCGATTTAATCGAAAAAAAGACCCAATAGTGATTATGGGACATCTAGAGTGCCAACAAAGAAGATGGTCAAAGGTAATGAATGTTTTATATTTTATTTGTGCGGTTTGTGTAGCGCCGACTATGCTAATTATTTTGTTTACGTCCCCTGCGGGTCTTTTGGGGTGTTACATGCTATCAGATAATAGCTTGTCATGCTTTCGCCGAAAAGCATTTTAAAAATCTGACTTGTTGCCTGGATTCACAACGAGTGTAGCTTTAATTCAATACCATGCATGTGTATTTTAATGAATGTTTGAGTTTTAACTAATACTATTAGCATTTAGCGTAGTGCATTTGCATTTCCAGAGCTCTAGATGGGACGCCTGCGTGCCAGGTAGGAGCAAGAGGTTAGACTGGCACGATTAATATGAGATGAACGGACAGTTAGAGGACCTTACTTCCTGTTGGGTGGAAATCCAACCCGAGTTAGACTGGCAGGATTAATATGAGATGTTTCCTGCTATGATGTAACACCTGTTTCCTGCTATGATATAACCCCTGTTTCCTGCTATGATGTAACCCCTGTTTCCTGCTATGATGTAACCCCTGTTTCCTGCTATGATGTAACCCCTGTTTCCTGCTATGATGTAACCCTGTTTCCTGCTATGATGTAACCCTGTTTCCTGCTATGATGTAACCCTGTTTCCTGCTATGATGTAACCCCTGTTTCCTGCTATGATATAACCCCTGTTTCCTGCTATGATGTAACCCCTGTTTCCTGCTATTCCTGCTATGATAACACCTGTTTCCTGCTATGATGTAACCCCTGTTTCCTGCTATGATGTAACACCTGTTTCCTGCTATGATGTAACCCCTGTTTCCTGCTATGATGTAACACCTGTTTCCTGCTATGATGTAACCCCTGTTTCCTGCTATGATGTAACCCCTGTTTCCTGCTATGATGTAACCCCTGTTTCCTGCTATGATGTAACCCCTTTTCCTGCTATGATGTAACCCTGTTTCCTGCTATGATGTAACACCTGTTTCCTGCTATGATGTAACCCCTGTTTCCTACTACACTATGATGTAACGATTGCAGGCATGTGATTGGTCAAAAACTTTGGAATTGATGGACAGACAGGAGAGCGAATGAAATGGTAGGAAGGACAACCCAGCTTCAAACTTTTTCAGATTTCACATCCTAAATCACACAGGCTCGGAAAATATACTCGGTGTCAATGGAAACCAGGGCACCGCTCAATGCGGGGTCCACAGATCGATTTAAAATGACGTTTGGACGATTTAAGAGGATTTATTAAGAACACTTTTCTCTCCATACGTATTCTGACCTTGAACTTCAGCATGAGATCGGCCTGAGATCAGACTGAGATCAACCTGAGATCAGACTGAGATCGGCCTGAGATCAGCATGAGATCGGCATGAGATCAGCATGAGATCGGCATGAGATCAACCTGAGATCGGCCTGAGATCAGCATGAGATCGGCATGAGATCAGCATGAGATCGGCATGAGATCAACCTGAGATCAGACTGAGATCAGACTGAGATCAGCCTGAGATCAGACTGAGATCAGCCTGAGATCAGCCTGAGATCAACCTGAGATCAGCATGCTTTTTTTTTTTTACTGATTCAGTCAAAATGGCAGCAAACTGATTCATATAACTGATTCAGTCATAATGGCAGCAAACTGATTCATATAACTGATTCATATAACTGATTCAGTCATAATGGCAGCAAACTGATTCATATAACTGATTCAGTCATTATGGCAGCAAACTGATTCATATAACTGATTCATATAACTGATTCAGTCATAATGGCAGCAAACTGATTCATATAACTGATTCAGTCATTATGGCAGCAAACTGATTCATATAACTGATTCATATAACTGATTCAGTCATAATGGCAGCAAACTGATTCATATAACTGATTCATATAACTGATTCAGTCAAAATGGCAGCAAACTGATTCATATAACTGATTCATATAACTGATTCAGTCATAATGGCAGCAAACTGATTCATATAACCGATTCATATAACTGATTCAGTCATAATGGCAGCAAACTGATTCATATAACTGATTCAATCATAATGGCAGCAAACTGATTCATATA
>NW_025745512.1:0-19006 GCF_021184085.1 Oncorhynchus gorbuscha | reverse complement strand
AGAGGACTTACCATCCAAGGCAAACATGACCGTGGGCTCCCTAACTGTCTGAGAGGAATGTCATGTTCCCGAGCCCAGGCTTCGTCCATAAAACAGCCCTCCGCCCCAGAGTCTATTAATGCACTGCAGGAAGCTGCCGATCCGGTCCAGCGTAGATGGACCAGTAAGGTAGTACAGGTACTTGACGGAGAGGACCATCTAGTAGCGCTTATCAGTCGCCCTCCGCTTACTGATGAGCTCTGGCCTTTAACTGGACATGAAATGACAAAATGACCAGCGGAACCGCAATAGAGACAGAGGCGGTTGGTGATTCTCCGTTCCCTCTCCTTAGTCGAAATGCGAATACCCCCCAGCTGCATGGGCTCAACGCCAGAGTCAGTGGGGAAAGATGGTAGTGTCGGAGAGAGGGGAGACACAGTTAACGCGAGCTCTCTTCTATGAGCTCGGTGACGAAGATCTACCCGTCGTTCAATGCGAATAGCGAGTTCAATCAAAGAATCCACGCTGGATGGAACCTCCCGAGAGAGAATCTCATCCTTAACCTTAGCGTGGAGTCCCTCCAGAAAACGAGCGAGCAACGCCGGCTCGTTCCAGTTACTGGAGGCAGCAAGAGTGCGAAACTCTATAGAGTAATCCGTTATGGAACGATTACCTTGACATAGGGAAGACAGGGACCAGGAAGCTTCTTTCCCAAAAACTGAACGATCAAAAACCCTTATCATCTCCTCTTTAAAGTTCAGATAATCGTTAGTACACTCAGCGCTTGCCTCCCAGATAGCTGTGCCCCACTGCCGAGCCCGACCAGTAAGGAGTGATATGACGTAGGCAATCCGAGTTCTCTCTCTTGAGTATGTGTTGGGTTGGAGAGAGAACACTATATCACACTGGGTGAGAAAGGAGCGGCACTCAGTGGGCTGCCCAGAATAACATGGTGGGTTATTAACCCTAGGTTCCGGAGGCTCGGAAGACCCGGAAGTAGCTGGTGGCACGAGACGAAGACTCTGATACTGTCCTGAGAGATCGGAGACCTGAGCGGCCAGGGTCTCAACGGCATGCCGAGCAGCAGACAATTCCTGCTCGTGTCTGCCGAGCATCGCTCCCTGGAACTCGTGAGTAGAATAGAGAGAATCCATAGTCGCTGGGTCCATTCTTGGTCGGATCCTTCTGTTATGCAGGTGAATGAGGACCCAAAAGCGACTTGGCGAAAACAGAGTCTTTATTCCAGTAAAGGAAATAGGCAATACTCCTGGACAATCAGAGCAGAAAACAAAACATAAAAAACTTAATTCCACTCGTAGTGACGAGGACAGACTGGAGACTCGACCATTAACTGTAGGTTGCCTCGGGAAGGCACCGATCGAGCAGACTCAGACACCTGCACACACGCAGCATCTGAGGGAAACAAGACACGACAGGGCGAGACAAAGACACAGCACGGCGAACATCATACAAGGATCCGACAGGACAGAAACGGAAAACAAGGGGAGAAATAGGGACTCTAATCAGAGGGCAAGATAAGGAACAGGTGTGAAAAGACTAGATGATTGAGTAGGGGAATAGGAACAGCTGGGAGCAGGAACGGAACGATAGAGAGAAGAGAGAGGGAGAGAGAAAAAGGAGAACGAACCTAATAAGACCAACAGGGGAAACGAACAGAAGGGAAAGCAAAATGACAACACAATATAAGACAAAACATGACAAATATGACCAGAGAAAGAAACAGACACCCAAACAGTTGCCCAAGACAGACCATGAACAACAGCCAGAGTCTCCAGCCAAGACCCCTCTCATGTTCTGTTGGAGATGTAGCCAAAAGGGACATTCTTCAGCTACATGTCCAAGACCGTATCAAGTAAACCCTTCCAGAAACCACAAATCACAACAGGCCAACACACCTAACTCTCTTCGCAGCAATGACCATCCTTCTCTGGGTGCTTTAACCAGAGCTGAAACCCCAAGAGTCACTGCCTACGCCCCCCCATCGTCATCCCCTTCCTTTCAGTTAATACCGCACCAATCAGAAGCTAAAAAGTTACATGATTGGGGTTCAAATGTGGCACTCTTCTCTGCCGTTGCTCGGTACCACTAACCCTTGATAATCCTTCTGACGATCTCCTTTTACAGGCTGTGAGAAGAGCTCAGCTGGAACAGCCAGAGGAGTTACGGCTGTTGGAACAGATGCAGAATAATGCTGATGTATGTACTTCAAAGCTAGGACGCACCGGGCTCCTGAAGCACAAAATATTCCTTACACAGGAAATGCCGATCAAGCAAAAGCCATATCGTTTGTCCCCAGCGAAGCTAATCATCCAAAAGGGACTCATAAATGATATGTTAGCACAAGATATAATAGAACGTTCCTCCTCTCCCTGGGCTGCTCCTGTTGTCCTCATCCCAAAAGACTGGTGGTCTTAGATTTTGTGTGGACTATAGGAAGACCAACAATGTTTCTCAGACTGATGCCTATCCTCTTCCTACCATCCATGAGATCCTGGAGTCATTGTCTGGCGCTGTTGTATTCACTACCCTTGACCTCAATAGTGGTTATTGGCAGGTTGAGATGGACCAGGAAAGCAAGGACAAGACTGCTTTTGTCTGTGCTGAGGGCTTGTTTTCCTTTAAGGTGATGCCCTTTGGATTAAAGAATGCCCCTGCCACTTTCCAAAGACTCATGGACATTGCGTTAGGTGAGCTCAAAGGGAAGATCTGTTTCGTCTACCTGGACGATATAATTATCTACTCTCAGAACAGAGAAAGACACTTTCAAGATCTTCAAGCAGTGTTGGACAAGCTACGAGAAGCTGGTCTGACCTTGAATATGAAGAAGAGCAACTTCTGCCAAACCTCCCTGAAGTTCCTTGGCCATATTGTGTCTTTCGACGGCATTCATGTGGATTCTGAAAAGACAAAGGCTGTACAAGACTTCCCTGTGCCAACCACACTCAAGGCCCTTCAACGGTTCCTTGGTATGGCTGGATGGTACCATCGGTTTGTGTCGAACTTCTCCCAGGTGGCAGAACCCCTCAACGCGTTGAAGCAAAAAGGAGTGAAATTCCAAAGGACGGCAGAGTGCCAGACCTCCTTTGAAACCCTGAAACGACATCTCGTCACACCTCCCATTTTAGGTCATCCCAACTTTGATTGCCCTTTTGTTGTTTACACTGATGCAAGTGATGTTGGACTTGGTGCTGTCCTAGTCCAACAGACTGGACTTGGCACTGAAGAAGTGCTAGCGTTCGCCAGTCGGACATTGAATGGAGCAGAACGGAACTACTCCACAACCGAGCAAGAGTGCCTTGCAGTTGTCTGGGCTTTGGAAAAGTGGAGGTACTACTTGGAGGGTAGACACTTCACTGTGGTCACTGACCATTCCTCCCTTGTGTGGGTGTTCAAGACCAACAAACCAAGCACCAGACTCATAAGATGGGCTCTACGGTTGCAAGAGTTCACCTTTGCAGTGGAATACAGGAAAGGAAAATACAACACTGTTCCAGATGCCTTGTCCAGAGCTCCTGCTTGTGATAATGGTGGCCCTCATCTTACATGTGCTACTGTCCTGTCAAGCAGTCGAGACTCGCCCAAAACTGACTTTCCCATCTCTGATGAGGCCATATGGAAAGCTCAACAGGATGATCCAGAAGTACAGGCTTTGTACCAGACTATCCTGGAAGATGGAGAAAAGATGGTCAATCCTACCACAAAGCTGACCATCATGGAAGACAAAGTCTACCGAGTTGTACAACTACCTCACAGAACACTCTACCAAATGTACATACCTGAAACTCTACGCCTTCAACTGCTTCAACATTTCCATGAAGACCCATTAGCTGGTCATTTGGGCAGGTTCAAAACCTACAAGCGGTTGCAAGCGTTAATGTACTGGCCACATCTGAGCATGCATGTGAAGTCACACATCCGAAACTGTCAGGTTTGTCAAATGTACAAACCAGAAGGTAGAAAGCCTGCTGGCATGTTGCAGCAAACGGTGGTTACCCGACCTTGGGAAATGTTAGGAGTGGATTTGATGGGTCCATTTCCTAGAAGCTCCAATCAGAATGTATACATGCTTGTTTTTGTTGATTATTATTCAAAGTGGGTGGAACTCTTTTCCCTGCGTCAGGCCACAGCAAGGACCGTCTCTAACATCCTTACGAAAGAGATCCTGACTCGCTGGGGAGTGCCTGATTACATCCTGTCTGATCGAGGTTCCCAATTTGTCTCTGATCTCTTTGAGGAGACCTGCCAAAGATGGAACCTGAGACAGAAGTTGACCACGGCCTATCACCCACAGACCAATCTCACTGAGAGAGTAAATCGAACCTTGAAGACAATGATTGCTTCCTATGTAGGGACGCAGCACAAACACTGGGACAAGCACCTTCACGAGTTTCGATTTGCCCTGAATTCTGCTGTGCAAGAGTCCACTGGAGTCACACCTGCAGAGCTGAACCTAAGTCGTCCTCTCAGAGGACCCTTGGATATGGTGCTACAGCCCCAGCAGCTTACTCCAGATGCTGCTTGCTATGACCAGGTAGGCCATCTCCATGACTTGAGAGCTCTTGTCTCAAAGAACATGATCCAGGCTCGACTCAAGCAAAAGAGGAATTATGATAAGAACAGACGAGACATGCAGTTCCAGCTTCGTGATCGGGTGTGGCTTCGCTCTCATCCTTACTCGAAAGCTGAACAATTCTTCTCGGCCAAGCTCGCTCCTAAATGGCAAGGACCATATAGGATTGTGGAGCAGATGGGCCCTTTGAACTACCGAGTGGTGAAAGAGGACACAGGTGAAGATATGCGCGTTGTTCATGTCTCACGCCTTAAGGCCTGTTACCCCTCGGCTGAGGAAATGGAGGCGATTGAGCGCCGCAAGGTCCTGGATATCTTTGAAGAGGAAAGTGAGGAGACTTTTCTCGGATTCCCAGACCCAGAAGTCTCGCACCTTAAGGCCTGTGACCCCTCAGCTGAGGAGCGTGAGCTCCAAAAAGTAATGAATATTTTTGTAGAGGAAAGCGATGAGGAGACCTTTCTCGGTTTCCCCGACCAAGATGTGCCTTCCAGGGCAATGGTCGGCTTTTTCCAGGGAGGGGTGTGTGACGGCCCTGAATTTTTCTGAACGGTCTCAGTGCAGCTCCTTCCAATAGGGCGCTTTCCCTTTAATTCCCAATTAAATAGCCAGTATCAGCTGCGCAAAAGTGGGGTTGTGATGGAGACGTGACTGAGGATGTGTTCAACCCTCAGTTCCCGAAGCTTCTCTATTCCGTTGTTTTGTTGCCGTTAAACGTGTGTTTTGTTGCCTAATAGAGTTTACCCAGGATCGGATCCACTCTTTGCGTCCCTGGACTACACCTCTCCGTTCTTCGTGGCCTTTCTCCGCGGGAGATCTATTGGCGGATTGGATTGTCTGACTGACCGACTGACTACCACCTTTTTGTATACGGTATTTCATTTGTTTTGATGTGATGTATACTGTGATTTATGTAGTTAGTTGTAGTTGAGGACTTATTAAGAGTGATACGCTTTAAAGTTCTGTGGTAAACTTATTGTTCTATTGATGGTATGATTAATACTGGGTTTATGCTACACGGAATGAACGGACAAACATTGCGCGACAGAAGTCACTTGAGTTCCCTGAACTCTACCGGTCAGGACTCTTTTTAGGCCCGAGGTACAGGACATTTCTGGAGGAACCAGAACTCATTGTGTTATATTATTATATGTGTGTGTAATCATTGATGTTAGGAAGAGGATAGGCATCAGTCTGAGAAACATTGTTGGTCTTCCTATAGTCCACACAAAATCTAAGACCACCAGTCTTTTTAGGCCCGAGGTACAGGACATTTCTGGAGGAACCAGAACTCATTGTGTTATATTATTATATGTGTGTGTAATCATTGATGTTGTTAATACAACCCACGCAAAAGAGTATAGTTGTTTTTGAAGTTCTTTCCAATGTTTTAAGGGTTTATGAAAAGTTTATTTCCATCCTGACTTTTACATAAGTCCTTTGTATTGGTGAAGACTTGACGGACCAGATGGGACTCATTCCCACCCAAACTAAAAGGAGAAACCAATGTTTTCTCTGGTAGGCACAACCTACCTGGCACCCCTATAAATAATAACCTCAAGTCAAAACCGTTACATAAAAAATGGCACCCCAGATGGGACAGCTCAACATTGAGAACTAACCAAAGCAAATATTTTGTGTGGAATTAAAACAATGGATTCACCCCAAGATAATGTGCTCATCCATGTCATACCTGTCAATGGGAATACACAGGGCCATTCTGACCATCAAGCTGACAACGCAAATCATAATGTGAATGGCGATAATGGAGTTGATTTGGGCCAGAGCCCTGGGAATCTGAATGCTCTGTCTGAGCCACAGGCCACAGGAGGTCTAACCAGTTACTCACTTATTGACATGGATCTGTGTGGAAGTACTGAGCTAGCCCTCCCTCTGACACCCAATCTTCCTCCATTGTCTGGGTTATCTCCAGAGGTTGTAGTTTTACAACTTCAAGGTGACATCCTTGATATTCGTCGGACTCAACAACATCTCCAAACTCTTATCCACCATAATTTCAAATGTCTAAGGGAAGAGCAACAACAGAGTGCCATGGAATTCAGAAACTCAATGAACACTCTAACCCACATGCTGATAGAGCTCAGTGAGAGTGGAAGACGGAAATTACTGGTGCCATGGACAGGCAGTTTGACTACCAACGAAACCAACTCACTGCCACTCTCCAATGGCGCCTGCAACATCACCACACTGAGGTCCTCAAGGATGTTAATTCTGTTTTTCTCCCATGGTTAACACTGTAGGCCACTTGCAGAGAGAACTCTCTAATTGTGTTAAAATGTTGGATGACGTGTCTGTGGACATGGCCTCCATTAGACACAACTCCTTACACAGAGTTTCTCTGGTGTCCACTTCTGTTCAGACCACTGAGGGCCAAGCTGGCACCTCTGAACAGCCAAGACAAGGCCATGCTACAGTCACCACTGTCGATAGACTGGTTCGCTTGGGACAGCAGTTTGAGAAGGACAGAGAATGCCAACAGCAATATTGTTATGCAGGTGAATGAGGACCCAAAAGCGACTTGGCGAAAACAGAGTCTTTATTCCAGTAAAGGAAATAGGCAATACTCCTGGACAATCAGAGCAGAAAACAAAACATAAAAAACTTAATTCCACTCGTAGTGACGAGGACAGACTGGAGACTCGACCATTAACTGTAGGTTGCCTCGGGAAGGCACCGACCGTAGCAGACTCAGACACCTGCACACACGCAGCATCTGAGGGAAACAAGACACGACAGGGCGAGACAAAGACACAGCACGGCGAACATCATACAAGGATCCGACAGGACAGAAACGGAAAACAAGGGGAGTAATAGGGACTCTAATCAGAGGGCAAGATAAGGAACAGGTGTGAAAAGACTAGATGATTGAGTAGGGGAATAGGAACAGCTGGGAGCAGGAACGGAACGATAGAGAGAAGAGAGAGGGAGAGAGAAAAAAGGGAACGAACCTAATAAGACCAGCAGGGGGAAACGAACAGAAGGGAAAGCAAAATGACAACACAATATAAGACAAAACATGACAGTACCCCCCCACTCACCGAGCGCCTCCTGGCGCACTCGAGGAGGAACACTGGCGGCAACGGAGGAAATCATAGATCACAAACGGTCCAGCACGTCCCGAGAAAGAACCCAACTCCTCTCCTCAGGACCGTAACGAAAAACGATAAAAAGGGAAACTAGGGTACTACTCTAAAAAAAAATGAGACACGGGTAGAGAACTGAAAGCTTTAGAGCAAACCGGACCAAACAGGCCAGGAGAGTAACAACTAGGGACAGACTGAGACACAGCAAGGGCAGGAACAAGAACAGGAGAGATGCGATGGCAGGGAACAGACTGAGACCCAGCAAGACCAGGAGCAGAAGCACTCCTGTCAAATCACCAGGTTCCTCCTGAGAAGAGGGGACAGAAGAAACAGGAGGGATAGCAGACATTAAACACTTCACATGACAAGAAACGTTCCAGGATAGGATAGAATTACTAGACCAATCAAAAGAAGGATTATGACACACTAGCCAGGGATGACCCAAAACAACAGGTGTAAAAGGTGAACAAAAAATCAAAAAAGAAATGGTCTCACTATGGTTACCAGATACAGTGAGGGTTAAAGGTAGTGTTTCACATAATATACTGGGGAGAGGACTTACCATCCAAGGCAAACATGACCGTGGGCTCCCCTAACTGTCTGAGAGGAATGTCATGTTCCCGAGCCCAGGCTTCGTCCATAAAACAGCCCTCCGCCCCAGAGTCTATTAATGCACTGCAGGAAGCTGCCGATCCGGTCCAGCGTAGATGGACCAGTAAGGTAGTACAGGTACTTGACGGAGAGGACCATCTAGTAGCGCTTATCAGTCGCCCTCCGCTTACTGATGAGCTCTGGCCTTTAACTGGACATGAAATGACAAAATGACCAGCGGAACCGCAATAGAGACAGAGGCGGTTGGTGATTCTCCGTTCCCTCTCCTTAGTCGAAATGCGAATACCCCCCAGCTGCATGGGCTCAACGCCAGAGTCAGTGGGGAAAGATGGTAGTGTCGGAGAGAGGGGAGACACAGTTAACGCGAGCTCTCTTCTATGAGCTCGGTGACGAAGATCTACCCGTCGTTCAATGCGAATAGCGAGTTCAATCAAAGAATCCACGCTGGATGGAACCTCCCGAGAGAGAATCTCATCCTTAACCTTAGCGTGGAGTCCCTCCAGAAAACGAGCGAGCAACGCCGGCTCGTTCCAGTTACTGGAGGCAGCAAGAGTGCGAAACTCTATAGAGTAATCCGTTATGGAACGATTACCTTGACATAGGGAAGACAGGGACCAGGAAGCTTCTTTCCCAAAAACTGAACGATCAAAAACCCTTATCATCTCCTCTTTAAAGTTCAGATAATCGTTAGTACACTCAGCGCTTGCCTCCCAGATAGCTGTGCCCCACTGCCGAGCCCGACCAGTAAGGAGTGATATGACGTAGGCAATCCGAGTTCTCTCTCTTGAGTATGTGTTGGGTTGGAGAGAGAACACTATATCACACTGGGTGAGAAAGGAGCGGCACTCAGTGGGCTGCCCAGAATAACATGGTGGGTTATTAACCCTAGGTTCCGGAGGCTCGGAAGACCCGGAAGTAGCTGGTGGCACGAGACGAAGACTCTGATACTGTCCTGAGAGATCGGAGACCTGAGCGGCCAGGGTCTCAACGGCATGCCGAGCAGCAGACAATTCCTGCTCGTGTCTGCCGAGCATCGCTCCCTGGAACTCGTGAGTAGAATAGAGAGAATCCATAGTCGCTGGGTCCATTCTTGGTCGGATCCTTCTGTTATGCAGGTGAATGAGGACCCAAAAGCGACTTGGCGAAAACAGAGTCTTTATTCCAGTAAAGGAAATAGGCAATACTCCTGGACAATCAGAGCAGAAAACAAAACATAAAAAACTTAATTCCACTCGTAGTGACGAGGACAGACTGGAGACTCGACCATTAACTGTAGGTTGCCTCGGGAAGGCACCGACCGTAGCAGACTCAGACACCTGCACACACGCAGCATCTGAGGGAAACAAGACACGACAGGGCGAGACAAAGACACAGCACGGCGAACATCATACAAGGATCCGACAGGACAGAAACGGAAAACAAGGGGAGAAATAGGGACTCTAATCAGAGGGCAAGATAAGGAACAGGTGTGAAAAGACTAGATGATTGAGTAGGGGAATAGGAACAGCTGGGAGCAGGAACGGAACGATAGAGAGAAGAGAGAGGGAGAGAGAAAAAGGAGAACGAACCTAATAAGACCAACAGGGGGAAACGAACAGAAGGGAAAGCAAAATGACAACACAATATAAGACAAAACATGACAAATATGACCAGAGAAAGAAACAGACACCCAAACAGTTGCCCAAGACAGACCATGAACAACAGCCAGAGTCTCCAGCCAAGACCCCTCTCATGTTCTGTTGGAGATGTAGCCAAAAGGGACATTCTTCAGCTACATGTCCAAGACCGTATCAAGTAAACCCTTCCAGAAACCACAAATCACAACAGGCCAACACACCTAACTCTCTTCGCAGCAATGACCATCCTTCTCTGGGTGCTTTAACCAGAGCTGAAACCCCAAGAGTCACTGCCTACGCCCCCCCATCGTCATCCCCTTCCTTTCAGTTAATACCGCACCAATCAGAAGCTAAAAAGTTACATGATTGGGGTTCAAATGTGGCACTCTTCTCTGCCGTTGCTCCGGTACCACTAACCCTTGATAATCCTTCTGACGATCTCCTTTTACAGGCTGTGAGAAGAGCTCAGCTGGAACAGCCAGAGGAGTTACGGCTGTTGGAACAGATGCAGAATAATGCTGATGTATGTACTTCAAAGCTAGGACGCACCGGGCTCCTGAAGCACAAAATATTCCTTACACAGGAAATGCCGATCAAGCAAAAGCCATATCGTTTGTCCCCAGCGAAGCTAATCATCCAAAAGGGACTCATAAATGATATGTTAGCACAAGATATAATAGAACGTTCCTCCTCTCCCTGGGCTGCTCCTGTTGTCCTCATCCCAAAAAAGACTGGTGGTCTTAGATTTTGTGTGGACTATAGGAAGACCAACAATGTTTCTCAGACTGATGCCTATCCTCTTCCTACCATCCATGAGATCCTGGAGTCATTGTCTGGCGCTGTTGTATTCACTACCCTTGACCTCAATAGTGGTTATTGGCAGGTTGAGATGGACCAGGAAAGCAAGGACAAGACTGCTTTTGTCTGTGCTGAGGGCTTGTTTTCCTTTAAGGTGATGCCCTTTGGATTAAAGAATGCCCCTGCCACTTTCCAAAGACTCATGGACATTGCGTTAGGTGAGCTCAAAGGGAAGATCTGTTTCGTCTACCTGGACGATATAATTATCTACTCTCAGAACAGAGAAAGACACTTTCAAGATCTTCAAGCAGTGTTGGACAAGCTACGAGAAGCTGGTCTGACCTTGAATATGAAGAAGAGCAACTTCTGCCAAACCTCCCTGAAGTTCCTTGGCCATATTGTGTCTTTCGACGGCATTCATGTGGATTCTGAAAAGACAAAGGCTGTACAAGACTTCCCTGTGCCAACCACACTCAAGGCCCTTCAACGGTTCCTTGGTATGGCTGGATGGTACCATCGGTTTGTGTCGAACTTCTCCCAGGTGGCAGAACCCCTCAACGCGTTGAAGCAAAAAGGAGCGAAATTCCAATGGACGGCAGAGTGCCAGACCTCCTTTGAAACCCTGAAACGACATCTCGTCACACCTCCCATTTTAGGTCATCCCAACTTTGATTGCCCTTTTGTTGTTTACACTGATGCAAGTGATGTTGGACTTGGTGCTGTCCTAGTCCAACAGACTGGACTTGGCACTGAAGAAGTGCTAGCGTTCGCCAGTCGGACATTGAATGGAGCAGAACGGAACTACTCCACAACCGAGCAAGAGTGCCTTGCAGTTGTCTGGGCTTTGGAAAAGTGGAGGTACTACTTGGAGGGTAGACACTTCACTGTGGTCACTGACCATTCCTCCCTTGTGTGGGTGTTCAAGACCAACAAACCAAGCACCAGACTCATAAGATGGGCTCTACGGTTGCAAGAGTTCACCTTTGCAGTGGAATACAGGAAAGGAAAATACAACACTGTTCCAGATGCCTTGTCCAGAGCTCCTGCTTGTGATAATGGTGGCCCTCATCTTACATGTGCTACTGTCCTGTCAAGCAGTCGAGACTCGCCCAAAACTGACTTTCCCATCTCTGATGAGGCCATATGGAAAGCTCAACAGGATGATCCAGAAGTACAGGCTTTGTACCAGACTATCCTGGAAGATGGAGAAAAGATGGTCAATCCTACCACAAAGCTGACCATCATGGAAGACAAAGTCTACCGAGTTGTACAACTACCTCACAGAACACTCTACCAAATGTACATACCTGAAACTCTACGCCTTCAACTGCTTCAACATTTCCATGAAGACCCATTAGCTGGTCATTTGGGCAGGTTCAAAACCTACAAGCGGTTGCAAGCGTTAATGTACTGGCCACATCTGAGCATGCATGTGAAGTCACACATCCGAAACTGTCAGGTTTGTCAAATGTACAAACCAGAAGGTAGAAAGCCTGCTGGCATGTTGCAGCAAACGGTGGTTACCCGACCTTGGGAAATGTTAGGAGTGGATTTGATGGGTCCATTTCCTAGAAGCTCCAATCAGAATGTATACATGCTTGTTTTTGTTGATTATTATTCAAAGTGGGTGGAACTCTTTTCCCTGCGTCAGGCCACAGCAAGGACCGTCTCTAACATCCTTACGAAAGAGATCCTGACTCGCTGGGGAGTGCCTGATTACATCCTGTCTGATCGAGGTTCCCAATTTGTCTCTGATCTCTTTGAGGAGACCTGCCAAAGATGGAACCTGAGACAGAAGTTGACCACGGCCTATCACCCACAGACCAATCTCACTGAGAGAGTAAATCGAACCTTGAAGACAATGATTGCTTCCTATGTAGGGACGCAGCACAAACACTGGGACAAGCACCTTCACGAGTTTCGATTTGCCCTGAATTCTGCTGTGCAAGAGTCCACTGGAGTCACACCTGCAGAGCTGAACCTAAGTCGTCCTCTCAGAGGACCCTTGGATATGGTGCTACAGCCCCAGCAGCTTACTCCAGATGCTGCTTGCTATGACCAGGTAGGCCATCTCCATGACTTGAGAGCTCTTGTCTCAAAGAACATGATCCAGGCTCGACTCAAGCAAAAGAGGAATTATGATAAGAACAGACGAGACATGCAGTTCCAGCTTCGTGATCGGGTGTGGCTTCGCTCTCATCCTTACTCGAAAGCTGAACAATTCTTCTCGGCCAAGCTCGCTCCTAAATGGCAAGGACCATATAGGATTGTGGAGCAGATGGGCCCTTTGAACTACCGAGTGGTGAAAGAGGACACAGGTGAAGATATGCGCGTTGTTCATGTCTCACGCCTTAAGGCCTGTTACCCCTCGGCTGAGGAAATGGAGGCGATTGAGCGCCGCAAGGTCCTGGATATCTTTGAAGAGGAAAGTGAGGAGACTTTTCTCGGATTCCCAGACCCAGAAGTCTCGCACCTTAAGGCCTGTGACCCCTCAGCTGAGGAGCGTGAGCTCCAAAAAGTAATGAATATTTTTGTAGAGGAAAGCGATGAGGAGACCTTTCTCGGTTTCCCCGACCAAGATGTGCCTTCCAGGGCAATGGTCGGCTTTTTCCAGGGAGGGGTGTGTGACGGCCCTGAATTTTTCTGAACGGTCTCAGTGCAGCTCCTTCCAATAGGGCGCTTTCCCTTTAATTCCCAATTAAATAGCCAGTATCAGCTGCGCAAAAGTGGGGTTGTGATGGAGACGTGACTGAGGATGTGTTCAACCCTCAGTTCCCGAAGCTTCTCTATTCCGTTGTTTTGTTGCCGTTAAACGTGTGTTTTGTTGCCTAATAGAGTTTACCCAGGATCGGATCCACTCTTTGCGTCCCTGGACTACACCTCTCCGTTCTTCGTGGCCTTTCTCCGCGGGAGATCTATTGGCGGATTGGATTGTCTGACTGACCGACTGACTACCACCTTTTTGTATACGGTATTTCATTTGTTTTGATGTGATGTATACTGTGATTTATGTAGTTAGTTGTAGTTGAGGACTTATTAAGAGTGATACGCTTTAAAGTTCTGTGGTAAACTTATTGTTCTATTGATGGTATGATTAATACTGGGTTTATGCTACACGGAATGAACGGACAAACATTGCGTGACAGAAGTCACTTGAGTTCCCTGAACTCTACCGGTCAGGACTCTTTTTAGGCCCGAGGTACAGGACATTTCTGGAGGAACCAGAACTCATTGTGTTATATTATTATATGTGTGTGTAATCATTGATGTTAGGAAGAGGATAGGCATCAGTCTGAGAAACATTGTTGGTCTTCCTATAGTCCACACAAAATCTAAGACCACCAGTCTTTTTAGGCCCGAGGTACAGGACATTTCTGGAGGAACCAGAACTCATTGTGTTATATTATTATATGTGTGTGTAATCATTGATGTTGTTAATACAACCCACGCAAAAGAGTATAGTTGTTTTTGAAGTTCTTTCCAATGTTTTAAGGGTTTATGAAAAGTTTATTTCCATCCTGACTTTTACATAAGTCCTTTGTATTGGTGAAGACTTGACGGACCAGATGGGACTCATTCCCACCCAAACTAAAAGGAGAAACCAATGTTTTCTCTGGTAGGCACAACCTACCTGGCACCCCTATAAATAATAACCTCAAGTCAAAACCGTTACATAAAAAATGGCACCCCAGATGGGACAGCTCAACATTGAGAACTAACCAAAGCAAATATTTTGTGTGGAATTAAAACAATGGATTCACCCCAAGATAATGTGCTCATCCATGTCATACCTGTCAATGGGAATACACAGGGCCATTCTGACCATCAAGCTGACAACGCAAATCATAATGTGAATGGCGATAATGGAGTTGATTTGGGCCAGAGCCCTGGGAATCTGAATGCTCTGTCTGAGCCACAGGCCACAGGAGGTCTAACCAGTTACTCACTTATTGACATGGATCTGTGTGGAAGTACTGAGCTAGCCCTCCCTCTGACACCCAATCTTCCTCCATTGTCTGGGTTATCTCCAGAGGTTGTAGTTTTACAACTTCAAGGTGACATCCTTGATATTCGTCGGACTCAACAACATCTCCAAACTCTTATCCACCATAATTTCAAATGTCTAAGGGAAGAGCAACAACAGAGTGCCATGGAATTCAGAAACTCAATGAACACTCTAACCCACATGCTGATAGAGCTCAGTGAGAGTGGAAGACGGGAAATTACTGGTGCCATGGACAGGCAGTTTGACTACCAACGAAACCAACTCACTGCCACTCTCCAATGGCGCCTGCAACATCACCACACTGAGGTCCTCAAGGATGTTAATTCTGTTTTTCTCCCATGGTTAACACTGTAGGCCACTTGCAGAGAGAACTCTCTAATTGTGTTAAAATGTTGGATGACGTGTCTGTGGACATGGCCTCCATTAGACACAACTCCTTACACAGAGTTTCTCTGGTGTCCACTTCTGTTCAGACCACTGAGGGCCAAGCTGGCACCTCTGAACAGCCAAGACAAGGCCATGCTACAGTCACCACTGTCGATAGACTGGTTCGCTTGGGACAGCAGTTTGAGAAGGACAGAGAATGCCAACAGCAATATTGTTATGCAGGTGAATGAGGACCCAAAAGCGACTTGGCGAAAACAGAGTCTTTATTCCAGTAAAGGAAATAGGCAATACTCCTGGACAATCAGAGCAGAAAACAAAACATAAAAAACTTAATTCCACTCGTAGTGACGAGGACAGACTGGAGACTCGACCATTAACTGTAGGTTGCCTCGGGAAGGCACCGACCGTAGCAGACTCAGACACCTGCACACACGCAGCATCTGAGGGAAACAAGACACGACAGGGCGAGACAAAGACACAGCACGGCGAACATCATACAAGGATCCGACAGGACAGAAACGGAAAACAAGGGGAGTAATAGGGACTCTAATCAGAGGGCAAGATAAGGAACAGGTGTGAAAAGACTAGATGATTGAGTAGGGGAATAGGAACAGCTGGGAGCAGGAACGGAACGATAGAGAGAAGAGAGAGGGAGAGAGAAAAAAGGGAACGAACCTAATAAGACCAGCAGGGGGAAACGAACAGAAGGGAAAGCAAAATGACAACACAATATAAGACAAAACATGACAGTACCCCCCCACTCACCGAGCGCCTCCTGGCGCACTCGAGGAGGAACACTGGCGGCAACGGAGGAAATCATAGATCACAAACGGTCCAGCACGTCCCGAGAAAGAACCCAACTCCTCTCCTCAGGACCGTAACGAAAAACGATAAAAAGGGAAACTAGGGTACTACTCTAAAAAAAAATGAGACACGGGTAGAGAACTGAAAGCTTTAGAGCAAACCGGACCAAACAGGCCAGGAGAGTAACAACTAGGGACAGACTGAGACACAGCAAGGGCAGGAACAAGAACAGGAGAGATGCGATGGCAGGGAACAGACTGAGACCCAGCAAGACCAGGAGCAGAAGCAGAAAAAAAATTACCAGACTTATTCTGCGCGCAGTCCGAACAAGCAACCACGAAACGGCGCGTGTCACGCTCCAGAGTAGGCCACCAAAACCGCTGGCGAATAGAAGCAAGCGTACCCTGAACGCCGGGGTGGCCAGCTAACTTGGCAGAGTGCGCCCACTGAAGAACAGCCAGACGAGTAGAAACAGGAACGAAAAGAAGGTTACTAGGACAAGCGTGCGGCGACGGAGTGTGAGTGAGTGCTTGCTTAACCTGTCTCTCAATTCCCCAGACAGTCAACCCGACAACACGCCCAACAGGAAGGATCCCCTCGGGATCGGTAGAAGCCACAGAAGAACTAAAGAGACGGGATAAAGCATGAGGCTTGGTGTTCTTAGTACCCGGGCAATAAGAAATAACGAACTCGAAACGAGCGAAAAACAACGCCCAACGAGCATGACGCGCATTCAGTCGTTTGGCAGAATGGATGTACTCAAGGTTCCTTTGGTCAGTCCAAACGACAAAAGGAACGGTCGCCCCCTCCAACCACTGTCGCCATTTGCCTAGGGCTAAACGGATGGCGAGCAGTTCGCGGTTAGCCACATCATAGTTACGTTCCGACGGTGACAGGCGATGAGAAAAATACGCGCAAGGGTGGACCCCATCGTCAGTATCGGAGCGCTGGGACAGAATGGCTCCCACGCCCACCCCGACGCGTCAACCTCGACAATAAACTGTTTAGTGACGTCAGGTGCAACAAGGATAGGAGCGGATGCAAAACGCTTCTTGAGGAGATCAGAACAACAATCATACGACCGGTGAGGAGGAAGGGAGTTGGCTCTGGACCGACTGAAGACCGTGCGCAGATCATGATATTCCTCCGGCACTCCTGTCAAATCACCAGGTTCCTCCTGAGAAGAGGGGACAGAAGAAACAGGAGGGATAGCAGACATTAAACACTTCACATGACAAGAAACGTTCCAGGATAGGATAGAATTACTAGACCAATCAAAAGAAGGATTATGACACACTAGCCAGGGATGACCCAAAACAACAGGTGTAAAAGGTGAACAAAAAATCAAAAAGAAATGGTCTCACTATGGTTACCAGATACAGTGAGGGTTAAAGGTAGTGTTTCACATAATATACTGGGGAGAGGACTTACCATCCAAGGCAAACATGACCGTGGGCTCCCCTAACTGTCTGAGAGGAATGTCATGTTCCCGAGCCCAGGCTTCGTCCATAAAACAGCCCTCCGCCCCAGAGTCTATTAATGCACTGCAGGAAGCTGCCGATCCGGTCCAGCGTAGATGGACCGGTAAGGTAGTACAGGTACTTGACGGAGAGGACCATCTAGTAGCGCTTATCAGTCGCCCTCCGCTTACTGATGAGCTCTGGCCTTTAACTGGACATGAAATGACAAAATGACCAGCGGAACCGCAATAGAGACAGAGGCGGTTGGTGATTCTCCGTTCCCTCTCCTTAGTCGAAATGCGAATACCCCCCAGCTGCATGGGCTCAACGCCAGAGTCAGTGGGGAAAGATGGTAGTGTCGGAGAGAGGGGAGACACAGTTAACGCGAGCTCTCTTCTATGAGCTCGGTGACGAAGATCTACCCGTCGTTCAATGCGAATAGCGAGTTCAATCAAAGAATCCACGCTGGATGGAACCTCCCGAGAGAGAATCTCATCCTTAACCTTAGCGTGGAGTCCCTCCAGAAAACGAGCGAGCAACGCCGGCTCGTTCCAGTTACTGGAGGCAGCAAGAGTGCGAAACTCTATAGAGTAATCCGTTATGGAACGATTACCTTGACATAGGGAAGACAGGGACCAGGAAGCTTCTTTCCCAAAAACTGAACGATCAAAAACCCTTATCATCTCCTCTTTAAAGTTCAGATAATCGTTAGTACACTCAGCGCTTGCCTCCCAGATAGCTGTGCCCCACTGCCGAGCCCGACCAGTAAGGAGTGATATGACGTAGGCAATCCGAGTTCTCTCTCTTGAGTATGTGTTGGGTTGGAGAGAGAACACTATATCACACTGGGTGAGAAAGGAGCGGCACTCAGTGGGCTGCCCAGAATAACATGGTGGGTTATTAACCCTAGGTTCCGGAGGCTCGGAAGACCCGGAAGTAGCTGGTGGCACGAGACGAAGACTCTGATACTGTCCTGAGAGATCGGAGACCTGAGCGGCCAGGGTCTCAACGGCATGCCGAGCAGCAGACAATTCCTGCTCGTGTCTGCCGAGCATCGCTCCCTGGAACTCGTGAGTAGAATAGAGAGAATCCATAGTCGCTGGGTCCATTCTTGGTCGGATCCTTCTGTTATGCAGGTGAATGAGGACCCAAAAGCGACTTGGCGAAAACAGAGTCTTTATTCCAGTAAAGGAAATAGGCAATACTCCTGGACAATCAGAGCAGAAAACAAAACATAAAAAACTTAATTCCACTCGTAGTGACGAGGACAGACTGGAGACTCGACCATTAACTGTAGGTTGCCTCGGGAAGGCACCGACCGTAGCAGACTCAGACACCTGCACACACGCAGCATCTGAGGGAAACAAGACACGACAGGGCGAGACAAAGACACAGCACGGCGAACATCATACAAGGATCCGACAGGACAGAAACGGAAAACAAGGGGAGAAATAGGGACTCTAATCAGAGGGCAAGATAAGGAACAGGTGTGAAAAGACTAGATGATTGAGTAGGGGAATAGGAACAGCTGGGAGCAGGAACGGAACGATAGAGAGAAGAGAGAGGGAGAGAGAAAAAGGAGAACGAACCTAATAAGACCAACAGGGGAAACGAACAGAAGGGAAAGCAAAATGACAACACAATATAAGACA